>NC_053129.1:12180023-12217523 GCF_010015445.1 Perca fluviatilis | reverse complement strand
GAGGTGGTAGAGGCTGTTAGGAGAGCTGCTCTCTGTGAGCGCTGGCATCCCCTAATCATCCAGACCTTTCTGATGTTAGACCCGGCCGCTGTGTATGACTTCATATCTTCAATTTTATTTTTTCTCCCCTTTTTTTCCGCCCCTCCTTCTCACTCTCCTCTTTTTCTCCCTCTGCGAAAGATCATCTGACGTAATCGTGTCCACGCAGGGCGAGTAATCGACTCCAGTTCTTTCTCGGCGATGGGAGCTGTGTGTTTATGTGTTAATTAGTGTTGAGAAGCCCTCATTATTTCACCTCTTGCTGCTGCCTGGGATGATATAAAGGGAGCTGTCATTGATTTCTGATCAACACAGGCATATTTCTTCTCGAACCACAAGAGCTTGGATAGTGAGTTATTTTGCATCCCATGACAGTGCAGGTTTAAGTCTTAGTTCTCCTATTCCTGGTTTTGGAGATAAACGTTCACTAATATTGACTGGACTGTCCAAGCGTATAATAGCATCCTTAAAAGAGTGAAATTGCCCTAAATGGGAATTTTGTAGTTGATTTTTCTTTCTCTTTCAGTACTCTTTCAAGCTACTTTTGTATTTCCTGTGCTAGAAATAAGAAAATAAACAGTACAGAGAAAGTGAAAAGGATAGCGAGGCAAAGTCAGACAAAGAGGCAGTTTGGTTCACTGAAGTTAACATTTCAGGAAGTGCACACACAGGTCTATATGAGACCGTCTGTCCAAGATAAGGGGTCTAAGTTTCCTTCTGTTGGATTGAGCCAATCTTCTGATGTTGACTGATTACAGCCTGTGTCCCTGTGAGGCTACATGAGCTCAGCAGTGCAGTCATACACCACCAGGTGGCAGTAAATCCATAAGCAGGACCGCACACTCTCACTCCGCGCTGCTGCGAGAGAATGAGATGCAATCCCTCGACCATGAAATCAGCTTTCCTGTTATTTTCCTCCACTGCTTTGCCTCTTGTACTTCTCTCTCTCTCGCTCTCTCTTTATCTATCCCTCACTACAAACATGCACAGCCCATCCAATTTCTAGTTATGGATCATAGAGAGAACATTGTGCGATCTCCTACACAATGCAAAATCTAATGTAGTGCAATGCAATCATATTGCCAACAGTTTTATCGTTCGATTGATGTAGCTTGGTAAAAAATCTAAACGGGGAACACGGTCTTTGCCTTGTGTTCGCATGTGTGCTTTGTACGACTGTGCGTATGCCTTTTATTCACTGAGCAGCACAGCGCTGAGAGAGAGTTTTTTAATTAACAATGTGGCAGTGGAGCCTCACCCTCTGTTTCTCTCCGTCTCTCCCTCTCTGATACAGTAGCTGGCAGCAAATATCAGTAATTGTCTGCTTCTCTGACTCCGTCTCTACCCATTGTCCAAATGAAGAAACTTGAACAAAGTAAAGTGAACATTTCTGCCAGTGAAGCCTCCCGCAGTTTTATCTGTGCTGATTGTTAGCGTCGAGCCTCCGTGCCCCCTCTGCACTTCTCCATTGTAGCCAACAGGGCTCTACGTGGCGGAGAGAAGAAAAAGAATAAAACCTCAGCAGACAAAAACTATCTACACTCCTTCCATTTATTCTTGTGTACCCCTGCAGCCCACACTTTGTCACTGCACACCTTTACTTATGGGAACAAGACACAAAGGAAATTTGCAGGGCTCTTTGCACCATACAGGCCATTTTCAAAGCCACTTGGGCAATCTGGAGGTACATATAGTGCCGAGCACTGCTTTTAAAAAAGGAGGCTGGGGGGGTGGGTGTGGAAGTATGAACTCTTTTTATAGCATTTTCATCCTGCTCGGTTCTGGCTCACCGCTTTTGTCATGCTCATCTCCATCTCCCTGTCGTCCCTAACCCCTTTTATCTTTGTCTTCTCTCCTCCTCTGTGTTTTCTGAGCGGACCTCTCTCTGTCAGGTTCTATGAATACCGCATATTTTCATATAAATCCAAGGACATGGGAACTATGGGCCAGGCAAGAACAGCAGCGGACACCCCTCTTCCACATCCAGAGCAATTACTCAACTTACGTAATAGAATTATCTCTGCAAAGGTCGCTGCATTGTTCCACAGTCAAGAATGGTAAACAAACAGAAAGAAAGTGAGTGGAGAAAGGGAGCTGAAGACAGGCAGCAGAACACTGTTCGTCAGTTTGATGCTGACATCAGTAATTGCTTAGATAGATTTAGTGATGAATTTCTCTGCCAGTGTATTGATCCCAACCAACCCTCTGCTCCTGCTCAACCCAATGTCCCTGATTCACTTTTCAAGGCATGTTCAGAGGGCTGTAACAATATCTGGCTAACTGCTTACATAAATGGCACAGCAGCGGTATTCCTCCCTTCACTATTTAAAAGAAAATAATCATGGCATTCGCCTCGTAGTCATTTCTTCCTCCGCTCGGAAGGAGCAAAGAGAGAAAAAGGAAAGGGACAAAAGAGGTTTGGGGGTTAGGGAACAAGCGGTGTTTCCTTTCCGCAATGTTCTACTCAGTAGTAAACCAACAATAATAACAGCATTTTCCCTCTATTGACTGATGTGTCTGCTCCACAGTATTAAACCCAGTGGGGGGAGGGGGGGCGCAAGCCACACAATAGTGCTATTCACTTTGACGTGACGTCAATAACGAGTGAAGGTTTTAGATAAATAAGCAAAGATGGCTGGTTTCTATAGACCTCCTCCTGGTGATCACCGGAGAAGCTTTCATTGGAGCATTGAATAATTCAACCTGCTGTCTGTGAAACCATGGAGCTTGGGTTAGTTTCAGCTGGGCACAGATGTAGTGGTGGGAACTTTAGACATGGACATCTTTTTCAGCCAGTGAAAGCAATCGATATTAGGATTAATCAGTAAAGGAGAGCAGTAGACAGGGACAAATAGATGTGAAATGTAGCATATATAAAGTTTTTTTTTACACAGTATGTGAAAGTATCTTTTGGCTAAAGCGAGTTTATAAATGGAGCATAGAAATATGAGAACATTTGCCTATAAATACCACAGGTAGATCATAAATGGGCCAAAAGAGATCCATAGAGGATGATTTGTCCTCAGGGCACAACCTATCCCAAAAGCACACTTTGGAATGATATCACTTTCTTTGTTGTAGTTGTGGCGTACAGTATATGTTGGCTAAAAATGAGTGAGGCATCACATCATCCCGTGGCTTAAACAGCCCCTTAACAGCTGTCTGCAGTACCATCACAAAGGAACATGTTTTGGATGACGGAGGTTTGCTGCTTTGAGGAAACAGCTCCTGTTGTTGTGTAGCTGTGGCTGAAAGAAAAATGTAATTGCCCGACATCAACCCGGTGGAATTGCCCGAAATGCATACGTACACAAGATTGTGCAAACATAAAGTTGTCCCTGCAGGGTTTATAATCTCTCTTCCTTTCTCCATCACTTTATCACTCCTCTTCCTTGTCTTATGATATCTGTATTAGAACCCGAGCTGTATGTCCAGCCCTTGGGGGGTCTAACAAGCTGCCCCGCTATTGGCTGATCAGGCTAATGATGCTTGCCCAGCACTGCATCATGTCACTGTGATAAGAGTGGATGTCGCTTGTGTCAATCGATGTGTCACTGCCGTGCTCAGAGCCGCGGTATAATTGGATATATGCGGTACTGTGGAGCCTAAACGCTCCAGGGCCAGAAGAAAAGAGAATGTAAAACGGGTAAAAAGATGGAGGAGAAGAGTGTGAGATGTTGCTCCTCCATGATGAGAGTCAATAAATTGGTGTGTTGACGAACAGTTTCCAATATCTTTGGATCATTTATTTTTATTTTCACATGTGGATATATTGCTGTATTTATGAGTCATTAGTCTTATTGCAGGATTATTTCTTGGTAGTTGACTTGTTCAATATTTCTGTATAAACAATGGATCGAATGACCAAATGTAATGTGAACGGGATCGCTTGTAATAACGAACCCCTCATGACTGTAACAATACTCATTGTGTGTCTCCTTGAAGTCTAACAAACATATTGAGTGCATCTAATTTGAAATGCCGTTTTCTTGTTGGCTATGTTCTACAAAAAAAATCCATTATGAATTTAACTTTATTTTCTGATAACGACTATTATGTATACACTAGCCCAGCACCAAATTGTAGATCGACAAAGTTAGCAGCAAGCTAGTGAATATAGCATTTAGCAGCTAAAAATCTATATATTTATCTCAGAAGTAGGCGGAGAACAAAAAACTACTATGAAGACAGTGAATATAGGTCCTCCTCAGGCCAGAAACTGGCATTTGTTTGCTAACATGCTAGCTATAGCAACTTTTTATAAGGTGATATCACATCAATATTGTGTTTTCAGCTTGTTTTGCTGTCCCCATGTAGGCAAAAATAATCCATATAAGGCAGTTTAAAGTAAGCTAGCTTAGCATAAACACTCTTGGCAGGAGGCAACAGCTAAAAGCAACTCCCAATAAAACCACAAATTGTCCCATTACATTTTTAAGATTTAAACAAACCAGATACAGTATGTTGATTAGGGAGCATAAAGGGCTTTTCACACGGGGAGCGAGAATTTGCCTGCATAGTCGCGTGGATCTGCGGGGTCTCACTACGCTCCTCATGTCAAGGACAACGCTCCGCGATTCAACGCCTTGCGATCAATGTGTGGTAACCATGGTGATTCTGTGTAATACTGTATCCCTGCCGTACAACTGAATGACATTAGCTGACTGTGGTATCATATATCCCTAATCACGGGTTGATTTATAGCAAATGGTGGTAATCCTAGTCTTTCCTAACCAAGGACTGTTAATGTTGATAGCTAATGTTAGCTAAATTAGCATGGTCATAATTACAGACGTTACCCAATAAATCCAGACTTGTGCCGATGCTGTGACAAGCAAAAGCCATGCTGTCTATGTCCTGATAACTGTTTAGAAAATAGTTTTATATTTTAGGGAACTCACAAACTGCAAGAATCAGCCTCTCTTCATTCATTTGCGCGTCGCGTCGCTCGCATAGGGAAAAGTTCAACACAATTCAACTCTTGCGGCGGGCGTGTGCGTGTGACGAGCACAAAAGCTCCACATGTGAAAAGCCCTTTAGGTGTAGGGATGCACTTTTTTGACTTTGGACAGAGCCAGCTGTTGTCCCCTGCCTCCAATCTTTATGTTAAGCTAGGCTAAACACGTCCTGACTCCAGCTCCATGCTTAACACAGACCTCACAATATCTTCTTGTCTCACAATCGAAAAGAAAGCAAACAAAATGTTGAATCATTTCTTTAAGACAGACCCGGAACATAATAGTTACCAACCTTATATTATAGCTGTTGCACCTAGGAGAAGATGTGGAAGTTCTCCTGCTGTGATGATAAACAAAATCATGACTTCCAGTCTGGAACTCCTCTTTCTGCAAACTGCATCAGTTAGCAAATGAGAGAGATGTTGTATGGAGAGGGAGGGAATGATTGAGTTGAACACATTACAGACGGTTACGATGAGGGGCATCCATCTGTTTTGGTGCCAGGCGGGTAACCTTGAGGCTGTCGGAGCGTTCCCAGCACCCACCCTGGCCCTCACAGGCTGAGAGCCCAGCCACAGACACATCCATCAACACATGTTCCTAGACACATTTCAGGAGCAGCGGCAACACATACAAATCACCCAATCAATACCTCGAGCGGCCTCGCCCCAACTTCAGGGTTTTGGGCAGGAACATGTCTTGAGCAAGTCGCACGCATGTTTTTCTTTTGCAGCCGTGATATTTCTTTTTGCTCTGGTCTATCATTCCTACCGGTTTATTTAATCATCTTTCTTACCTGTCGCCATGTTTTTGATCTGGTATTCTAGTAAAGAAGATGAAATTATATTTTCTTTTAACCGTTTGTTATCCCTGTGTGAAAACAGCTACACGATGTCAGAACAATGTGTAAAAATGTATGCTTAAGGTGTTGAAAGGCCACACAAATAGAAGTAATTTGTCATTGGCAGACAGCATGCTTTGCACTCAATTGCACAAGCCAGTACAGTACATATACAATACACCTCCCCCCAATCATCACCAATTTAGATGTGCATGGATCAAACAGAAAGGTGAGTTGGTCTCATTCTATCGGTCTATTGTTCTTGTTGCACTCTCCCTTGTTTCTCTCTTTTGTCTCCCAGCAGTGAGGCTGATAGGTAGTCATCACCGGTAGGGAGCTAAACCACTCAAAGCAGACTACAATGAATAAAGCTCTCCTCTGTGCAGCACTTAACAGGAGGGTACTTCATCAAAAACAAGGGGCACTGGATCTACCAGACCCTGTTCGTATTCATCTTGAATCAGAAGTCGATCCGCATAGGCAGTACTGTATGTCTGATGCCTACTCAGTCACCTTTTTACACTTATACTTTAACATGGGTACACACTGACCCTTTTCAGGTAATTGCAAGAATCTGGTCTCACAACTAGAAGGTATAGGTTTTTCCACCCAGGGCTGGCACGTCATTCAGTTGAGGTCGCTCATCGGAAGGCTGTGGGATAAAGCGGTACGGCCCTTCGAGCTTGAAACGAAAATTGCACTTGCACTTTGATAGCTTGCAGCTACTAATTTCTACCATTAACAAGCTCTCAACGGAAGAACCCTGTGTTGCGTGCGTCTGAAGGGCACTCATATCGGGGATATGCTCCTGTGTGGGGGGCCAAAACGTCCGTTTCACAGTCTCCATCAGATGAAACTGATGATTTTCAACAGGTGAAGGCATTCCAAAGGCATTTCAAAGGCAATTACCTCCTGACATTTTTATTTCCGAAGAGAACAGGCAGTCCACTCCCACTCACTATACCGAGACGCACTGAGTTCATAGGCGTCCAACTCTAGAAGAAAAGGAAGGATATTTGGAGCACTTTAGAGGTTCGTAGGTAACTTTTATTGAAATATTTGTGTCATATTTGCTGAAGATTATAACACTATAGCCTGACAGGTTGTTTTCCTTATGCCATTCGGAGCGCCAGATGATGATCTGATTCATGTAGTACTGTCAGGATATAGTGACAGTTTGAGAAAATATGACAAAAAGTAATATTTTATCAAAGTTACCAACGGCAGCTTTACGGTCTTGTCGTCCCTGTTGGCTTAAAAAGTAGTTGACAGAACAATCTTATTACAAGGTTGTTGTTTTGGAGCTTCTAAGCTTTCGAGAAGTCTTTTAAGTGCTCAGACAAACCACTATCTCTTTGTGAAATATGGGCCAATTTTCTTGTGAAACTAGATATTTAATGTTCCGTAGCATTTTAACAAAAGTCTACTCAAAGATTTGGAGTAAAAATTGTAATTTGTAATTTATTTTTTTTGAAAATGCAAGTTGTCCTGTGGCTCAGGAGGTAGAGCGGGCGGTCCATTGACTGTCGGCTCTTCGATCCCTGGCTCATCTTGTTCATATGTCAAAATGTCCTTAAAAAAAGATCCTGAACCTCCTGATGGTTAGGCCAGTGTCTTTGATAGCAGCTCTGATGCCATTGATGTGTGTGTGAATGAGAGGCAATTTGTAAAGGCCTTTTGTAGGCTAAGAAGGAAAAACTCTGTATAAGTGCAGTTCATTTACCATTTAACTGCACAGTAAGGGATGCGTTGGACCCATGGGTGTATTACTAGAAATGGATACCGTGTTCCCAGATGGTGCCCCATTCATTCCAAGTTTTGTCACTTACATTTAGTTTTTGTTTTTCGGCCTTTCCTGGGCTTTCAGCGTTTTTGTGCCAATGGAGCATGCAGTGCTGATAGAGACATCCTCTGGCTGAGGAACTCCGGCCTGTTTGGTCCCCACACATATAAATGACATGCATATATTTTATTTTACATTTACTTTTTCTGAAATGTTTCAAATTGTATTTGACCCAATGGATCTAACTCTGAAAATATGAAGTCAAGTGCATTCATCAATTTATAGCCGTTCATTTAGAGATTAAGGTTGGTTGTTTAACACCCACAAAGTACCCTTTTGTCGTTGACAAAGATTGGATGAAGTAACGTATTTGGGTGTGGTTAATGACTGAGTCTGCAAACCAAGCATACTGTAGTACTTAAGTATGCTGTATCTTAGCCCTGCCACCAGAAATAGGATAAAGCAGCCCAAGATAGTCTTAGATAGTTTTATTGGCAGTTAAACAAATGACTTGGACAGTCGTTGCATAGTTTCTGGTACTCCCTTTACTAAGGGTGTTTATCCCGTCTTGGTAGCTCAAACACACACACAAACACGGAATGATGCCTGTTGTGATACTGACGTCTGACCAAACACTGTATGACCACAGTGTTTAAAGCTGAGACTAATCACATGCTCAGTGCTTAATGTTCACCTCCTAGGGCTGGCACCGACCAAATTACCTCTAAAAGTATTGAGTATCAAAAAATGCCTCGTCATTATACCCAATTTCAATACCTAAGGAGTAAATCTCATCCGCGTCAGTGAGCCAATAAGCATGCAGCTTCTAAGATATAATGTTACACGTCGCACGTTACACTGTAGTAGGAGCTGAAAAATAAATAAAAATGTGTGCCGTAATGTTGTAATTTCTTTTTGTTTTATACTATTGGGATCGAAAAAAAGTATCGCTTAGGAACCAGTATCAAAGTCACGATGTTGGTATCGGTACCTGTATCGAACATTTTTGAACAATACCCAGCTCTATCGCCCACTGATAATTAATCAAGCTCTGACTCAAAGTTTTTGCCTCTCTTTCTACGTCCATCCTGTCTTTCTACCACTTTGCTTCACACCCCTTTTTTAGTCCCTTTTTCTCAGCTTCATTGCTATGCCTGTGATTATTGTGTCAGCAGCTTCCTAGTTCATCACTTAGCCCCACACAGATGGTGCTCGCTCGCAGACTTTCACGGTAGATTGTACTAACTTGCTTTAGGAGTTTGCAGCCATAGCCTACAGATTTCACACCTGCCTCTATAGGAGCCATCAAGGCAACCTCTTTGATCATTTTATTGCTGTCTGAAGTGCAGACAGGCTTAACATATCATAAACATCTAGACCGCTTGATCTTTATTGACTATGGATCAGAGATGGAAACATTTCTTGGTGATGAAACGATGTTTATGCTAAATGACAGTTTTATACTTTAGTGTTGAAGTTTACTCTATGTGCTACAGTATATCTCTAAATAGATCCTTTCCAGAAACACTATGCAGTATCCATACTAGTTCATCTTAATTCTATGATCTAATCCTAGCATTTTAAACCTACCTGATCAGTTTTCTTTAGCTAAAGTGCAATCATTATGGCTTTAAAGCTACATTGTGTAAGAATTTCTCCCACAGCAGTGAAACTGTATATGACAACCAACTGAATATTACTCTTTAGCCCTTCCCACTCTGAGCGCCTACTGTGGCCGAACCCGAAATTAGCTCCTAGTATCTCCATTGTTTACACGCAGCTCTTCTAGCCACTCCAGTATTAACTTTGGTCTTTTTGCTTTGCCTGTTGCGTTGCCCCCTGGCATTCGTCACGGTGCCACTGAGTGTAAGTGGGTGAGAGGCGGAGGTATGTCTCTCTTTGGCTAATTTATTTTAAAGATGGAGAAGCAACATGGCGGCCGTCATTCGAGCGACTCGCTCGTATGTATTCTGAATGATTCTGAATGGCAGATTTTACACGTACAAGAATACTTTGGTTAGTCGGTGGAAGCAATTACACATGAATGAAGCACATATTTGTGAAAGAATAAAGTTTTTTTTGCTAAGAATCAACTCAAAAAATTACACAATATTGGTTTAAGGTTAATTTAGTATGGACTACTACTCTCTGCTGTCTCTGTAAAGCTTCCCGTTATCTTCCCTATGATGTAAATGAACATTACCTTTTTAAAAATGCAATTCACTAGTTCTATATTTTAGTAGTATTTCCTCCAAAGTGACCCATCTTTAGCCTACTTGAGGAAACATGACATGATAAAAATCCAGTGCTCAAAAGGTCATCATTTATACTCATTATTCAATGGCCTGGATGAATATGTAATTCTGATTTGCTCAAGGGTTGATGATTAATTTCACATAACCGCCCTCTGACATAGTAAGTAGTAAGTAATTATCCTTCTACCTCTCTGTACTCTGTACTGTATTTCTCTGGAAAGATATGATAATGCATATGGTGGTTTTCAGCACTGCTGTGGCGGGAAGGTTGGCAATGACCGTCTGTTTGTTGTAACCAACAACTCACCTACATTTTTCTTTACAACATCCAAACAACTCTTTGGATTTAAAACACTATCTGTGAGCTAATGAGTTGCATTGAGAAACAGGAATACACACCAGTGGTGGAAGAAGTATTCAGATCCTTCACTTAAAGCTGTAGTGTGTAACTTTTTGATATTAATGAACGTCCATTACATTCAAGTCATTGCCAAATGAGTTGCTACGAAGCTAATTAAAGGAGAATTATGGTCAATTTCAACACGTAGCTCTAGCTAAGTTTCCATCCACTTGTCAATCGAATTATCTGAAGTTCGGTAAAAATACTCATGCGAATAAAGCTGGTGAACGGCTTTAAAGCGAATAAAAACCTGTGCGTAATGACGTCACATGCTGTTTTGCGATTTAAATTGGTATATCGAATTGATTTGAGACATTTTAAGGTGTTTCCATTCATTTTTGCACTGAATCGCACAAGATTCAAGCAAACTTTTGCAAACAAAGTTTTGCTAGACAGAAGTAGTTGTTAATATTAGAAGCCAAGCTATAAGCTCCGATGGGCCTTTGGCCGAGGATCTGATCCAGCTCATCTAAAAGGTGGAACTTGCCTTATATTTTCCCTCCGGCACCGCTGCGAGACAACTCTCTTTTTTGAGCCGTGTATCGCTGTTTGAGCGCCTTCCATTTACTCCGCAGGACGTCCCACGGCTTGTCGTAAGGGACATTCTAAAACGCTTCATGTGAAAAAGCTTAACGTGGTTTAATGTATCTAAACAACGATCAATCATCACCAGTATCATGGTCATATCTTGTCATGAACACTTAAGCCTGTCAGAAAAACTAAATCGAAATCCAACGATTAAGTTATCTCACGTTAATGTGTCAGATAACGTCCAAAACGGTCAAATCTAACCCAATGTCCAAATATTATAATATTTGGACATTGGGTTAGATTTGACCGTTTTAAGTGGTTATGATGAGCAATATAGAAGAGGATTTTTTTTGGTGATGATTGATCGTTGTTTAGGTACATTAAACCATGTTAAGCTTTTTCACATTAGGACTTATAAAGCCAATGAGAACCGTGGAGAGTCAACCCCCAGCCGCTCCGCTGCCCTGAAGCAGAAACGCTTTATGTCAGATAACGTCCATAATAATTGGACATTGGGTTAGATTATTTGACAGTTTTCCGTGGTTATGATGGGTAATATGAGAGAGAAATTTGGTGATGATTGATCATTGTTTAGGTACATTCAACCACGTTAAGCTTTTTCCATAGTCTCTATGAAGCATAAACGCTTAATGTCAGATAATGTCCATAATAATTGGACTTTGGGTTCGAGTTGTTGACAGTTTTCAGTGGTTATGAGGAGCAATATGAGAGAGAAGTAATCATTGATCATTGTTTAAGTACATTAAAACCGTGCATATTATAATACGATTAAGCTTTTTTGTAAAAAATATTAACGTGAGATAACTTCTATAATCGTTGGATTTCGATTTAGTTTTTTTGACAGGTTTAAGTGTTCATGACAAGATATGACCATGATAAATCTGGTGATGATTGATCGTTGTTTAGATACATGAAACCACGTTAAACTTTTTCACGTTAAGCGTTTTAGAATGTCCCTGTCGTAACCTTTGGTCATTTCCTTCGCGAGCTCCTGATAAATGATGGCGTTTCTTAGATTTTTGCTATCTAAAATAGCTGTTATATTTTTCTGGTAAATTAAATTAAAAAAGTATCTCGTCTCCTCGTTTGTCCACTTACATCTGTTTTTGTTGACACCTGTCATGTGTGCAAACAGAGCGGAAATACTGGGCGGAAATGAACTGAAACTTCTTCTTCTTCGTTTTATTGCGGGTTGCACCCATAAAATGACCTAAAACTTAATCGCAATTCATTATTTATTCGGCAAATAACGTTTCCATCAGCGTTTATCGCATAAGCCGTATATCGATCAAGAGAAAATCCGATGAGACCGAACGTATTTTCTTTGAGTCAATATTCATGAAATTCAATTGGATTTTACTGTTTCCATAAGGCATTTTTCATTCAATATCACTTAATTCGGATAAAAACGGGTCGATGGAAACATAGCTTCTGTTGTTTGTAAATTTTGAGTGCTGTCAGTAGCGAGAAAAACGAAAACAATCGGTGTTGCCTACACCGTGTTATCCTCCTGCTACAGTTTGCAACCAGGAGACTGAAACAGAACGTTTTAAACGTGCTTTTAGCCTCTTAACATGTTCGAAATGTCATTACAAGTGTCTACCCATGTGAAGTGATTCCTTCTGAGTGAACACAGTGAATCTGACTGCAGTAGATGTGAAAGAAATGCATGAAAGTTGCTAATTGCTAATTCGGCTGTTTAGTTCCGGTGTTGAGATGGCAAGACTTAGGGACCATCTACAAACTACAACACCGAAAAGAGATACAACAAAAATATTTATTAATTCAGTGATTAAATAAGGTAGTGTCTCCAAACTTACCTCAATTATAACTTGTCTCCTGATAGTTGTACTACAGCACTTACTTTTAAAAAATAAGCATATGCCTATTTTTGAAAACTTTTTGTATCTCTTTTCGGTGTTGTAGTTTGTAGACAGTCCCGAAGCACTGTCTTGCAGTATCAACACTGGAACTAAACAGAGCTGAATTAGCAACTTTCATGCATTTCTTTCACATCTGCTGCAGTCAGATTCACTGGTTTCACTCGGAAGGAATCACTTCACATGGGTAGGCACTTTTAATGACATTTCAAACATGTTAAGAGGCTTAAAAGCATATTTAAAACGTGCTCTGTTTCAGTCTCCTGGGTGCAAACTGTAGCAGGAGGATAACACGGTATAGGCAACACTGATTGTTTTTCTCGCTACTGACGGCACTCCAAATTTACAAACAACAGAGCTACGTGTTGAAATCGAACACAATTCTCCTCTAAGGCTATGCTCTCCAAACAACTCTCTCTGTGTTTCTTTGTATGGCTTTGTATGTTCAGAAGATTGTGTCGTCCGGTGACTTTTCCGCGCAGAAGCTCGAGTGAAGATAATTACCACTTCTGAAGAGTCCATGTTTTTTTAATTCTCCGTGTCCTCCTTGGCTACTAGCAACTGCGTGGAGGAGGGGTGGGGGCGCATGCGCGATCACGGAGGCTGTATCATGTGGACATGCCGACAGTGTTGTCATTACTTAGAATTCCTCATGGGGACGACAGAAACTACGTACTGTAGCTTTAAGTAAAAAGTAACAATACCACACTATTAAAATACTCTGTTACAAGTAAAATTCCAACATTGAATGTTACTTAAGTAAAACTATGTAAGTATCATCAGGAAAATGTACTTAAAGCATTAAAAGTCAAAGTACTCAATGCAGAAAAATCCTCACGTTTTAGAAACTGGAAACGATCCAAACAGTTCTGTCAATTAACTAAAGTTTTTAATCGGCTAATCATTTCAGCTGGACTTGTAGGTCTATATATTGTTGAGTAGTTTAATTTACAATAAAACCTTGTATTTTATAAACTACATGTGTTTTAGTGTGCAAAAATCTTAATTTGTAAAGTAACTAGTAAACTGTCAGATTAATGTGGTGGAGTAAAACTTACAATATTTCCCTCTGAAATGTAGTGGAGTAGAAGTAAGAAGTGGCATGAAAAGAAAAGACTCAAGTAAAGTACAAGTTCCTCAAATTTGTACTTTGGTACAGTACTTGAGTAAATGTACACCACTGATACACACAGCCTGTTATATGCATGTTAAGCTAACAATTGGCTGCTTCAAACCACATGACAGTGATAAAAGTGTGAGTTCAAGTTACAAAAACCCATTTATTATAAGATTTTAATTAATGATTTTAGTTTTCACTTCCTCAGTGACTTCTCACCACCCTGTGGCAGCTCCACAGGTCATATCAAACGGTCTTTGCCGTAATTGATTGATTTGTTTCAAATGTTGCCCAGTTCTTAAAAGTCAAAGATAACACTCTCTACTTAACTCTTAGAAACTAAAGGAAACAAGTTGAACCAGACTGCATGTTGAGTTGTCATATTCCCAGCTGGAGGACAGCCCTGCACACAATTTACAAGCAACCTCTCACTTTCCTTCTCAAAGTTATAACCTTTTTTTTGCTTCTCCAATTCTCTCTCTCTCTCTCTCTCACACACTCACACACACACACACACACACACACACACACACACACACACACACACACACACACAAAGTAGGACACTGATGCCATTTAGATTAGTATCCCATGTGACCAATGCTGACATGAATTTGCCGGGTGACAAGGGACCCAATTACAGCAGAGGGCTGATCGTCCATGGACCCACCGTTTCAAATTGTCTCCCGAGCGTCAAGCAGGGAACAGAAAAATGTGTAATAGTGAATGTGCGCGTATGTGTGTGTCTTTTGTGTCTGTGTATGCAGCTGTAACTGTGTCACTGTCAGTTTGCGTCTGCGGGGGAAGAGGCTAGGATAAACACCCGGGTCAAATACATCACTGTAACTGTAAACGTAATGCAAACTGACTGCTGTCATTCTTGAGATCCGTGATATGAGTCATAAGCTGACACAAACGCACACACACACACACACACACAAATACACAGACTTTAGGTGGTACTGTGGTGCCAGCGTACTCTGTCACTTTTTGAAAACATAAAAACAAGAAAAGGGTTTAAGACCTTGTCTTACCGTGTCTTTATCTTTAGCACAGTTTTATATTTGACTTTACTAAAGAAAAGGGGCAAGTTATTACTTTAAGTTACCCGTAAAATTTAAAATGTTAATTACTGTAGCTAAAAAGCAATATAATGAGGAATCTTCAAAGGTCACGATGATGCAGCGTAGAGTGCTGAATCACATCAGATACAACATTGCACAGCAATGTCTTCTGTGTATATCATTTTAACATCCCCCTTGCTGAAAGTCTTTCCTGTGCTTGACAGCTATCTTAACCAAATCAAGCTCAGGGGATTGATCTGCAGGCCTTAAAAGGGGAGACAGATAAAGACTTTCCACTTCCTGTGGTGACATAATCAATCGTAATCAATCTTCCTCACCTGAAACTGTCCAGCATGCCACTGATTTAGACTCTAGATTCTGTCTGAGCAAGCAAGCGTGGTTGTCAGTGTATTTATGCACGCATCTTTGTTTATACGTGTGTTTTTTTTTGCCCGTTGTCTTGTGCATTTCCCTTTGCAGCGCTGCGTGCATGCTCACATAAGCAGCCGTGCTGTCTCTGTTTTATCCCAGGCTATTTTCAAACCTTGTTCTCCTCAACACGCACTCTCTCCTCTGCCCCACTTCTTAAAAATATCTGCGCGGCAACGTGAACCCCACACTCGGCAAGTACCGTTTGTTTTCCCTCCTCTGCGCCCGCGCTTTGGTGAATCGAAACCTCCTTCTCACCGAAATGTCGACCACAATGAAAGTATCTCCCATCGGCGGGGTAATGCTTTTGAAGGGCTTTGCGTGCATATTAGAGGCAGGCTTGGGGAACACACTGGGATGTCATATCTTCCGTCCTGGCATGAGACAGAACGGCTGAGAGTGCCAGAAAATCCCCCCCTTCCATTTACTGTAGTTTCCCACTGAGCTGATTCACCTGAGCCAGGCACAGTGTTTGTTTGTTCAAAATGAATATTTTACAGAAATGGTGCGGATGATATACTTTGGCTGGTTTTATTTTGCTCAGTGAGTGGTCGACAGTGATGGTGGCGGTTTCCCCTCTTCATTATTCACCATACCGTGTGTGTCGAATGTGTGTGTGTGTCAGTGAGACTGGCCCCGGGCCTTTGCCAGCCCATTACTCCCTCGCTGTTTTGCGTGTGTGTGCGCGAGTGGGCTGTGTGTTCAGGCCTTACTGATTGTTTCTCCGTTGTAGGGACCCTCATTACCGCCCCCACACTGTCACAAGCATCTGCTTCCCACACTCCCTCCCTCTTTTTCTCCCCCGCCATGCTCTGCACTCGGCTCCAAGCGTGCCCTGCACTGGGCAGACATGGAGCAAGGAGAGAGAGAGAGAGAGAGCGAGAGAGAGAGAAAAGATTGGAAAACACATTAAGAGACAACACAAATTTGGGAACACGGAAGGTAGGAACGAGCAAGCGTGTTGGAGCTGGAGCTGCCAGTCTCAGTGTGCTCCTGGTGGGAAAAGCAGACCTCTGATCAGCCATCTTTGGACAGAGATCGGCCTGTGGCCATGGTTTCGACCCCAGCCCAGCAGGACCTTCACCCCAGGCGCCCCCGAGAGAGAGAGGCAGCTTTTACAGTGATGTATTGCACGGCCCAGTGTGCAGCGGCGAGGGAAGAAGGGAGGTCAGGGCTTAAAGAGAGAGAAAGTGTGTGTGTGAGGGAGAGGAGAGGGAGACAGAAAGAGGGAAGGCATAATGAGTGTGTCAAAATGAGCCTGGCTCACCCAGAGAAAAACAGCAGTATGTGTTACTAATGATTTGTTCCAGTAAAGCCCAGTGAGAGGGAGAAAAAAAACAGGAAAGGGCACAAGAGGCAGAAAATGAAGGAGAGGGTGGAAGGGAATATTTTTCTCTCTGCAAAATTGAAAACATGGCTTTTTCTTTTGGTCTTTTTTTAGGAATGACAGAGACAGACAGACACTTGGAAGACTCACTTTTGTAAGCACTTAATGGCTTAAAGTTGTCATATTATCACAGACTGCTCCAAATGGCTCAATTGTAGTCCAGCCTTTACTTCCGTGACAAACCGTGAAATACAAATACAAACCATTATAATGCTCACCTAGCTGCTAGCGTGGTACGCCCTCATACTCTGCTTCTGACTGGCTAGTAGTCCTTACCTTGCTTCTGACTGGCTAGTAGTCCTTACCTAGCTACTGTGCAAGTGTGACTCCCAACAAAGATGGAACAGAAGTGAGATGCCTCACTCTGTAGCTAAAACAGAGAACTCAACACACAGGGTGAGAATAGGAGCTGCAGCAATGTGCAGTACAACAAAAATATGGTGTGTTTTTTTTTTTTTTTTTATTAAACCATGTAAACCTATTCTGGTACAACCTCTAAATACAGTTATGAACCTGAAAATGAGCATAATATGAGCACTTTAAAGACCTATAGATCCAAGATAAAGATGAGTCAAAACCCTATTACATCAAATATTGATATAAATATTTAGAAAATTATCAGCTACATGTTACCCTAATATGATTACAATTAATCTCTTTATAATCCTCATTTACCACACACACAAAAAAAATAGTGTACCCCACTTTCTCACAAACACACTTGAATAATATATCTAGCATGGCAAGATGTTCTTTCACACATACAGAGCCCACAATGTACATATTTTAAGATATTAATTCTTAAAAGGCCTTTCTATATGAACAGCTGTGGACCGGAGTGATGGAACGTCCTATTTTACCCACGACAAGATATTTATTTAATGACCTCGAGGTAAAAGCCATCCATTGTAATAGCTCCAGCTAGGCATCACTTTCTGCTGCCTTCGTGGTGGCTTTGCTCTGTTTAACTTGGTCTAATTCTTCAGAGATGCAAAATGAAAGTGATTAGACTTCCCCGGAGACTTTTCTTTTTCCTTTTATTGCTTCCTTCATTTGCAAACATACAAACCCTCCAGCGTCTTTTGCTTGCTTTTTTAACATCCACTTCTATCCGCATTCCCTCGCACCCTCCCAATCGGAGTTGGAATAATTGAGACGGAGGGAGGATGGGGATTGTGTGTTAGAAAAGCTTTTTATAGCTGTCAAATCACAGTTTATTATAGCTGCATGCCACTTACACAGTGGCCAATTATCGAATGCTACAGACACCACACTTGCAGATTGTTTTCAGACAACATGTCGTATTTTGTCCTTAGTTATGATCAGACTATTTTATGCGACTGAAAGTAAACCTTAATCTGCCGAGTGGGCGTTTGTGTGCATATGCACCTTTAATTTCATATTCATGGCCGTAGATCAATGTTTTATCACCTGTATATTATTAGCCCCCTGCTATTAGTAACGTGATGCATGTTGTGGGTAATGTTGTTTGTCAGAGTTGCATTGATTAGTGCGTCTCGGGCTCCAAGGAGGATGGAGGATGATGGCAACCATTAGCTGTGACTGCACTTCTTAAATAATAACACAAGTAAGAAATCAAACAGCAGGGCTTGGTATAAAGAGGGTAATGTCTAACCGGTCAGAGGGCGTCAGACATTATGGCTGGTCATGGCGGCGTCATTGCTGTGTGAATAACCTAAAATACATTAAATATTGAACATTAATGGTTAATGATAACTGTCCCCCAATCATTAACCATTTTGCTCCAATCTCGCTACAAGAACTCACTGATCTGGTTAGCAGTATGAAGTCTTCCTTGAACCCAAGAGATATTATACCAACTTCATTATTTAAAAATTTTCTTGGGTCTGTGAGTACTTGGGTTCTCGCTATACTCAACAGCTCTCTGCAGTCTGGTTGTGTCCCTTCATATTTTAAACATGCAAGTGTTCGGCCACTTTTAAAGAAAACCAACCTGGATACATCACTCCCGGAAAATTATAGGCCCATTTCGAAAATGCCTTTTATCTCCAAAATTTTTGAAAAAGTTGTTGCTAAACAGCTCACTGCTGTCCTAAATGCACACAACATTTTAGACAAATTTCAATCTGGTTTCCGTCAGAAACACTCAACTGAACCGCTCTTCTAAGAGTGTTTATTTATTACGATTTATTAATGTCCTCTGACAAGGGTAAATGCTCTGTTTTGGTGCTGCTGGATCTTAGTGCCGCTTCGATACAGTGGATCATAACATCATGCTTGAAAGACTTAAGCATTGGGTTGGTTTCTCAGGAAGCGCCCTGGATTGGTTCACCTCCTATCTATCAGACAGAAGTTTCTCTGTGTATCTTGGTCCCTATTCCTCAGAAACTGCGGCCCTTTCCTGTGGGGTGCCGCAGGGTTCTGTGTTAGGTCCGCTTTTATTTGCATTGTACATGCTCCACCTGGGACATATAATTAGTCAAGTTGGAGATATTTCTTATCACTTCTATGCAGATGACATCCAGCTGTATGTCTCTTTTGAGCCAGACACAGACAAAGTGTTAAAATTGCTTAGATGTTTCAATTTGATCAAGGATTGGCTCGCAAACAACTTTCTACCGCTCAATGAAAATAAGACCGAAGTCCTTCTTGTTGCTCCACACAGTATAGCTTCCAAGATTAGTCAGCTGCTGGGCTCCTTGTCCTCAGCTGTTCAGTCTAAACTGAAAAATCTTGGTGTAATATTTGATAATAACATGTACTTGGATCAACATATTAAATCTCTGACACGCACATTCAATTAAGAAACATTGCCAAAATTAGAGGAGCTGTTTCACATTCTGAGCTTGAGATGATCATTCATGCTTTTATTTCATCTCGGCTTGATTACTGCAACTCTATTTTCACCTGTCTCAGCAAATCGTCTCAGGACCGTTTACAACTAGTCCAGAATTCTGCTGCAAGGCTGCTAACCAGGTCTAGCAGGATGTCGCACATCACTCCGATTTTATACTCATTACATTGGCTTCCGATTAACTTCAGGATCAAATTTAAAGTTTTGGTTCTGACTTATAAAACTTTGCATGGTCAGGCTCCGGCGTATATCTCGGACCTGCTTCATCCATACACTACGAATAGGCCCCTCAGGTCTTCTAACCAAGGATTACTGGTTGTTCCACGCACCCGTTTAAAGACTAGAGGTGATCGTTCCTTTGAAGCGGTGGCTCCAAACCTGTGGAATGCTCTTCCTATTGTTTTACGTTCTGCAGTCTCTGTTGAAGCTTTTAAAAAGCAACTGAAGACGCACTTGTTTAAATTTGCTTTTGATTCATGTATGTAAAATTTAGTCTTTTATTGATTGTTTTTAGTCTTTTTAGTTGTATAACTTACTATGTATTGTACAAATGTTTATCATGTGAAGCACTTTGTGACTCTGTCTGTGAAAGGTGCTATATCAAATAAACTTATTATTATTGTTTTGTGCATGTTCTAATAATAGATACATAATAGTAGTAATAGTAATAGAAACAAGGGTCAAGCTATATATCCAGTCAAAAATGTCCCTTCTAAATAACTGTTATAGTTAATGTGTCTGTGATAGTTGTGTAATCGTTATGCTTAAGTACATGCCAGCCTGAGCACTAACAGACTGATGTGGCAGAATACGCATTTCCTATTCTTTTATGGTGATAGAGCAACAATGCAACCTCAAATCTCTATCACATTCATGTAAAACGCTACATTTAAAGTTCCAAAAGTGGTGGTAGATTTGGTTTTAATTTACTTTTGAAACCTGAAGATTGGCATTGCAATTACACACCCCTGCAATCGTGTAAAAAAAAAAAAAAAAAAAAAAATCACCTCCTCGGCTAAGGTGTTTTGAATTTCTACCTTGTGAACTAATGGATTCCTCCTCCCCTTTTCTGCCTCCCCTTCATTTCATCTGACAAGTTTTCAGCAAGTTAAAATAATCAGCGCTAAGTGGCTCACTGAAAGTCCACAAATATCTGTCAGATTTCTGAATAATGCAAGGACTGGGACCAATTTTAAATTGGTTAGAAGTCTGGTTCCCACTGGGTTAACCAGTGCTAAAAGTATATTCCTGCATGTAACCCCTAACCCTACACTTATAGTTTGAATGAAATCACCCAGTGAACAGCATAAAAGTGATGATTTGGTATCTCCGGAGGCAGTGCTGCCCTCTAATCGTCTCTAATCACAGAAGACATCCCTGGCTGTTGGAGTATTCCAGCAGGGTCCTTCATCTCCAATTCAGATATATAAATATATGGTTTGAGCAAAGCCACCTGGCTTCTCTGAGCACGTGCTTGGAGACTTCCTCGTGAAGCAGCAGAACGTTTTTGACAATAGGTCTTCTATTATGAGAACTTACCCCTTCTTCCTCCCTACTTTTTCTCCGCCCTTTCTCCTCTTTCACTGTCTGTTCCCCTTGTTCATTTTCACTTTGCTTGGGGTAAACACCAGAGATTGCACTATATATATTTGTCAGTGTCACATGAGCTGGATTTAGATAAGTGATTATCACGTTGCCTTCAAACGCACCCAAACACATGAACACAAATGCTCAAGAATTAGGTTGGGTAGCCTCCCCATGTGGTTCATTATTTGCACGTTTTACAGAAGGTGTTTTTAGATGATTTAAGGTTGTTTAAGAGTGTTGGTGGTTAGCGTTGGCAGCATGTGAATACATATTCTCATTACATTTTTGCAGCTGTGTGCTGCTGATGTGTAGCTAATTGAATGGAAGAGAACCACTTGTAACATTTCACTTTGTTGGTGCCACCGTGTCACACTGCTGACCTCCAGAGCTTACATCATGATGCTGACCTTCTGCTAACTGCCCCACTGTACATTCGGGGACATAATTCGTGGGACGCTCAGCAGAGTCAATATGCTCTTTTTCTGCTCCATTTCTGCTCGCCTCCTCTGTGAATCATCGGCGTCGTTATATAAATGACTTTAAAACACGTTGAGACACCATCAAGAGAAATTACTCACGTATCTGAGTCACGCCTCATTTAATGGGCTGGCTGATTTTGTTTGGGCTCAGCAGTGTTACTATCCTTCGCATGTTCTATATCCCCAGGATGCACGAGCCCAGCACGGCGTGCGTGCGTGCGTGCGTGCGCGTGCGTGCGTGCGTGCGCACGTTCCACACATTGTATTCTAAAGAGACAGGCTCGATGTGTGCCTGCATAAGCATCCAAGTGGGGTGTGTAAATCTCTGTGTATGAGGATTAAGTGGTTGAGGGGGGTGCTGTGAATTACTGCTAAACTTCAGTACCCAAAGGTTAAGTCTATTCAATTGCTTCAGGATACTTCAGTGTATTTTAGTGAATACTCCTGGCCTCTTAACACGGAAATAAATACTGACGTGATGCTTTGCTAACAATGAATTTAAAAAAGTGAAAAAGGTGTAAGCCCTTATGGGGATTTCATGGAGATATAAATGGATCGAATTAAACTATCGAGGTGTAAAAGTTCAACTCAATATGACTAGATGGGAATATTTATGCTATTTTTCGTGCTGGTTAATGAAAGTGAACATGTCTGCTTCGTCAGTTTCTCAATCTGTACCGGCATGGAAACAATAGAGCCACTCCCATTTGGTGTGGTTGAAAAAATATGTTTAAACAGTAATGAGCTTTAGTTGTAACTCGCTGAAATGAAAATGTGATGTAAAAAGATAGAAAGTTCTTTTGGAGAGCTGAGACTCATCCACGGATTTATTGACTGTGAAGAAGCCAGGGGATAGATAACGCTGTGAAAGAGATTGTTCTGTGATAGCAACTGATATGTCACATAAAGTGGGCTGTTTGTGTGAACACAGGCAGTTTATGCAATAATAATAGGAAAGAACAAAAGCAGTAATATACTGTAGCACATTCTCTTCTACACAATTTGTAGTGAATAAATCCACTGTGGAAATGCAGTTATACTTCAACTTAAACATCCGGTGAGACAGTTTTAGAGTTTGGAACATTTGGAATGAAACGTTTTAGATGAATGAATCCAATATCTCATAATATTTTCCTTATTCATTTTCCAAATAGGTTTTTTATTTCATAACAGTGTAACATGGCCCGGCATCATAGCTAAACACTGAAGCCAATGTGGAAGTGCCAAAAATGATCTATTAAAAAAAAAAAAAAGTCTACTATTATTTTGATGTACCACGTGGTTAACATTTTTCCCATAAACAGATAGGGTTTTAGTCTTAAAAATATTTTCTGTGAAGAATATTTAGGCCTTAAAGGAGCATGTGTGTGATTGACATTGAGACTCAGCCTATCACATTTGACTGTGGTGGTTGCTGCTTCGCCACACAGGAACTATTTCTCAAGCTTGACTTTTCTGGGGCCAGTTTGGTTTCAAGGAAGCAGAAAGTGGTAAATTCAAATCCAGGCAGGGGTTATGACTCTCTGCTAGGGCTGCGCAATTAATCAAATTTTTATCACGATCACGATTTTGGCTTCCCACGATCAAATTTGCGTGATCGAGCGATATTTAAAATGCGTCTTTCTCTTCATAGAACAGTTTTTGCAAAGCCAATCTAGCGCTCCATAAACCACTGTCTGATCACATGTCTCCATGAGCCAATCAGAGCTGTTCCTGCGCAGCTTAGTTTCTAGATGTAGACAGTCACAGAGAACAGAGTAACGTGAGGAAAATTCCACAACAGGTAGCAGTCGGTAATCATAAGCCGGTCACAATGTTTACCAGTAAACGCAACGTTTTGTCCCGTCTGTGTTGTTTTTCAGACAACAGCAGTGACCATAGTGCTAGTTTGTGTCTTTTAGCTCATAGCTTTAGCAGCAGACTGTTGGACGTCCCGCTGTTGGAATCCTACAGTGAAATACAGACAAACTACACTGTTTAGCAGTCAGCATTTTAGCCGTGTTTAATCCAGTTACTACTGTGGCTAACGGTAGGCTAACGTTACCTGCTGTGTAACGTGTTATTAGTGTTTACTAGCGTGACATTCAGCGATGTTTATGTTGCCTCTAACGTGGGTTTCGGAGCATCAGAGCACAACGCAGACATGTAAGTGTCAGTGTAATGAGCCAAAGAAATCCGCGGAGCTATTTCGTCTGGTAGATACCAGGCACCACATGCGCCGTTAACGTGAACAGAAAATTGCGTTGCCTGTATCTTTCACGGCAAACATGCATGTGTGGAAAGCGGTCGCACAACAGCTGAAATGGCATACTCCTTCACAGTATCCTTCAATAAAGGAGGAATGTAGCACAATATGGATGTATTAGTAGGAATTTAGCACAATATGGATGTAAAAGCAGTTACAATTATATAATTATGTGACAATAAAATTTGTTTTGGTTAAAATCAACAAATAATCGTGATAATTAATCGTGATCTCAATATTGATCAAAATAATCGTGATTATCATTTTGGCCATAATCGTGCAGCCCTACTCTCTGCATTCCAATATCCATACTACCATACTAGTTAGTATGCCAGAAAAAGATTTAGTATATCCCAATAGACAGTATGTCAAATGTAGTATGCTAAAAATACTAGGAGTCCTACATTACTGCATCCGGTCAGATTTTGCAGTATGCAAGCCAGCATGCTTTTCTGGCTATTCTGACCCACAATTCTTTAGCACAGCATATATGAGCAAGAGGGTCAAAGTTTAAGGCGCAATGTTATGAAGAAGTAGTATGCCCCAAGTGTATGCATACTGCATGCAACAGTATGTACAATGTAATGGCAGCTGCAGTACATACTAAAAGTAAAAATAAAATTTAAAGAATGTATGCGATTTGGAACTCAACAGTAGTTGCCACATGCATGTTCTTAGCCTTGCTAGCGGCACAGCTAAAAGGATGACAGTGGCAGTGAATTGAACGGTTGGTCTGTCAGTTGATCCGTCACTATTCACACTATCCAGCCAATATTCAATATATATTCATCTAGCACAGATGGAGGTATCCCACTAGCCTAATAGTTTTAAATAGTTGCATTTAGCGCCATTAGATATTTTTGGTTCAGAGTAAAACATCTTGACATAGGATGGATTTCCAATTGAATAAGGTAAAAGCATTTGTGTTTCCCACAAGATGAATTGTAATTATCTAAAGTGATCTGCGGATTTTTCATCTAGCGCCACCATCAGGTCAAAATTGTCCAGAACTAATGACATTCAGCCTCAGCAGTACTTAGGGTGCTTTCACACCTCGTTTGGTCCGGACCTTCGGACTTTTCGCTTTGATCCGAACCAAAATTACAAGGGTGAAACCTCCCCGGGACCACAGTCCGGACCAAACGGCCGAAATTTGGTCCGACCAAAAGAGGTAGACTCGATCCGGATGAAACTGAACCATGGTCCGGATCGTTTATAGTGTGAAAGCATTTTTTTGGATGGTTCGGACTTTCGGAGCAAATACAGGAAGCTCTGGCAGGCTGTCATCGTGTTATAAGCTCATTTTAAGGAATAGCTTGGTGCTTAGTGTGTACACGAGAGAGTGAGCGACGGTGAATGCGCTCAGAGCGGACAGCTGTCGGCTATCAGAGCAGAGAATGAATCAGCAGCTTATTTGTTAAGTGGTAGTAAATGTACAGTGTAGGTTTCCGTTTGTCTCTGAATAAATGCTGCAGAAGGTTCCCGTGTCTCGCTTCTCAACATCGCAAACAAAACAAAAAGAGCCGCGGCAGTAGGGGAGAGCAGCAGGCAGTTGAAAAAACTCCAAACAGGGAGAGGATACGATAGGACGGGGAAGCCCGTCTACAAACCAATCAATTCTAAGTATCAGGAGACGCAGCTGGCGTATGTGATGACGGCCGGACGTAGTTTTGTCACGTGTAGATCTTTAGTGCTCTTGCATAACTGCAGTGTGAAACCAAAACTTACCGGATCAAATGCAAAAACATGAACCTTGATCAGACCTTGGTTCGGACTTTTAGGTGTGAAAGCCCCCTTAGTGTTTGGTGATAACTAGAAAATGTTACAGCCGCAGAGAGTCACAAGCATTGGCTGTAGACCCATGACTTGTCATACAATAAATGGTCAAGCTTGACAAATTTTCAGATGGGGAACGATTTCTTTATATATCTTACTTTCCAACAAAGATGATAACACAAATGTTAAACTAGGTTCTCCGTTTGTTTGTTTTCCCCAATCTGAACTCTGAAGTTACTTTTGAGATGTCAATAAGGATTCCGTAGAGAGAAACTCAATGAAGCCTTTCAAACGGCAGCCTTGCTATTAAATTTAGCTACACCATGTTCCTCCCCTATCTTTTCAGCAATCCCACATCTACTACAGCACATTCCCCCTCGCTGGGATCTGGTATATATCAGATAAAAGAAGCGATTCTCTCTCTTTTTTTTTTCTTCTCTCTCTCATGTTTGCGGCTTCTCTGGAAGCCTCTCATCATCATGTAGTTTTCTGGTGAAACCGTATCTGCTTTATTTGTGTGTGTGTGTGTGTGTGTGTGTGTGTGTGTGTGTGTGTGTGTGTGTGTGTGTGTGTGTGTCTGTGTGTGTGTTGTGTGTTTTTTTTTGTGTGTGTGTGTACACAGTGTTCCAGTAATGTTACATGCTCATGTAAACTCCAGTGGCGAAGATTGACAGCTGAGATCGATAATCGCACAGGGACGCAAGTCGGAGCCATAAGGAGGGAAATGATATGTTTAATACATGGAGATTTGACAGATTCAAAGCGCAGAGACACATTACTTGCCATCTCTATCCCCCTGCATAATGATGCTAGCAGAATACGTTATGATCTCACGCCACATAGCCACTGTTTGCTTTCCGTAATTTAAATGGATTGTCCTGACATTAACTCAATGTACCATCCTATTAGTCACAATACATTTGTCTCAGAATGGCTTACTGTAAACTGAGACACCGATATTTTCACAATAATAATTTACGCTGTGGTAAAAAATGTACTTCCAAATCACATCATTCTCATGCGCTGTGCATTGAGTGGCACACCATGCTCCCTTGGAATGACTCTGATTGTATTCTTAACAATTGGGATTCAGTTCTTCGAGTAACAGTGCCAGCATAGCAATATTACAGAGCACTTTGCAGAACAAAAATTATGTGTATCAATGTGAAACAGCATGCTCGGGTTGAATCGGGCGATCATATTTCAGGTTTCTATTTTAGGTAGAAGTGCCTTTTTCAAAGTATACATTTCCCTCTGTTGAAACAGTATATCCGCTATGATCCTGATCCAAACCCAGAGTTGTACTGAATGGGCCTGAACAATATGTAATGAGACCGTGTGTACCTGCATACTCCGAGGGGTCTGCAATCAGTAGGGCAAACCTGTAATTCTAACTTCTTCGGACTTTGGTGCGTGCAGAACAATCATGTGTGTGTTTGTGTGTTTGTGTGAGGGCCACATAAGTGGCTGTTATTACAGGCTGTGTCCCCGCCATTTACTGTTAGGGCAGAGGGGGCGTCCACCATCTCATTTTGGTCAGCACCCCAATCAGACCGCTCAAGCCATCTCCTGCAGAGTTAGCTACCCGGGAGGGAGGCGAGTGTATGTGTGACTTTGTGCTTTCTGTGTGTGTGTGTGTGTCTGTGTGTGTCTGACCTCCACCTAACCCCACACCTTCTCAGTATCACACACACCTCTGCGAACCACATTTCCAATCTGGACGACCATTCATCATTTCCATATTGTGGCCTTGATGAGAAAGGGTTTAATAATACATGTGCGAGGAGATAAAATCAGGGAAGAGAAAATTAATATTCTCTGGGCTTGTCAAGCTCATTTAAGCAAGCCCTGTGTTTCGTTGTGTGGCCTCTGACACAGATGATTGCGTGGGCAGCTATGCAGTTTTTTCTCATAATTACTTTTCGCCACGCCGCTCTTGTCCATTGTCAGCCTCAATAAGGTGGAGGTCTGTGAAAGAGAAAACGAGACAGAGGCAGAGATGTATCCCTTGGAGCATGGCTTTTTTTTCCCGCAAGTCCCCGAACATTAGAACCAAACACAATCCTCTTTCTTAAAAATATCTGGCTGTGCTTTTTTTCTCTCTCTCTCTCTCTCTCTCTCTCCGCTGCAAATCCTTGCACCACAGTGGGAACCAGTGATATGTCCAGTGGCTATACTAAGGCTTGATCTGCTGAAAGATTTGTGAAACTAATTAAACCCGTTTGGATTTACTGAACTAATTAAGCAAGTACAGTCAAAATATCAAGATTAGGTAACTCCAAGAACTGCACAATAAGTCATCTGAACTTTCTTTGGGTTTACCTTTTTATTTTTTAGCAAATTTTTGTTGTTGTTGCTGGAACTATTTGCATCTGGCCTCATGCATACTGACTGCATCAGTTTTTCCACAGTGCCGGCTTCATGGCAGTAGACCAACTGTTTGATGCAGACAATTCCAAGGTGATCGTACACAGGAGTGCATACACAGACACTCCCACAAGCATATATCAGAGCATGTATACATATGTAATGCTTTCAGGGATATACTGTATACAAGCACATGTAACATTCATGTGCCTGGCTGCTGCTGCTACACATCCACACTCTCCGGGCTTCAGCTCATGCACGGCAATCAAGCAAATAAAAAATAAAATAGAATGGTAATTTACTTACTACCGTGACAAACGCCTTCTTCTCCACACTTATCTATTTGACTTCATCTCGGTCCTTCTCCACTGCGCCCCAACAGCAGACTAAAAGCAAAAAAAATGTGGTCTAAGAAGCATATTTGTACACAAGCCAGAGTCATTTTAATTGAGTGTGCTGAGCGATGAGCCTGCTTGGAGGTGCTTTAATTTGCAGGGATGGCTAAACAGATGTAGCATCATAAAGTAAAGTAATGGATTTCCCCCACACCCCCTGGCGTGAAGGCACGCGAATAAGCTCGGCTAAGTGATGGCAAAGTGGGAGAATGAATGGGAAAGAGGATTAGGATTCTACACTAAAATACTTTAGTAGGATCACTTTTTTTGGATGACTCAGTTGCTAAATACTGAAAGCCTAAAAAGTGATGATTGTTAGCCTTCATTATAGGTAGAAGATGTCCCATGCATGCATGACACATCTATGTGGAACACAGTGAGGAGTGTTAGTGAGGAGTGTATTCCTTTTGAAGTGCGTTCTCATGCATGTTTGAAGGCTTTGAAGTGTGCCGACATAAACTGCATGAGCGTGTGTGTGTGTGTGTGTGTGTGTGTGTGTGTGTGTGTGTGTGTGTGTGTGTGTGTGTGTGTGTGTGTGTGTGTGTGTGTGTGTGTGCATGTTTTTGTGCTTGTAGGCTAGGCAGTGGGCTAGATAAATCCAAGGTTAACTGTTGTCAAACCAGCCTTCAGGCCATGGTAGTGTAGTAGGCGCAAGAGCCATGAAGTGCTCCCCTAAGAGAGGCTGCTGAGGCTAGCTCCAGCTGTCGAGCTGCAAAGACGCACACCCACCCCACATTTTCCAACAACACAGACATATGTCACACTCCCTTTCCGCGCCACATTGTGGGGAGCTGTGGCGCAGAGGCAGTGGCACGCTTTCTCCTGACCAAAAACACTCAGCCGGCCAAGAGCAAGAGGCCATGTTGCACAGTAGTGTTGTTACAGGGATTTCACAGCATGCAAAAAGAGAGACACACACCCACACACACACACATGGTAAGGTCGGACGTGATCCCCCCTCTCTGTCAGCGAACGAGTGCTGGCAAGGTGAATGCTGCGTGTCTCTGCATTGGCTTGCCAATGACAGATGGAGCCCAGGTACCATTAGGCAGACAAACGACTGCTTCATTAGGACTTGCCACTGGCAAGTGATGAATGCTGCCCTCTCCAAGCCATATTTGGAACGAGATAAAAACTGGAAAAGAGGTGGGAGATGCTATATAGGTTGTTCAAGAGGCAGCTTTGCTTTCCTTTCAAGTCTGTGCTTTTAGGCCACGTTAAAGAAGAAAAGGCTTAAATTGAAAGTGTATCAAATGTGGTAAATTATATCAAATAGCTGAGAGGAAGTAAGCATGATTTTTTTATGGATATTTCTTTTGATGTAATTACTAAAATTGGGAGCCAAAAGCAACATATTACTGTTGATTTTATTTTATTTAAAATCTTTTTTTACTGTTTTTCAAGGTTGCTTCTTTTCAAACTCAAATGTATTGCATCAGTACAAAATATCAGTTGCCTACATTAATAAATGTTGTTGGCAGGGCCTCGGTCTTGACTCGGTCTCGACTAGTCCCGGTCTTGGTCTTGGACTCGACAAAGGTGGACTGTAGCGTTATAAGTGGAGCTGCTTGCTCACTTTCCATTCTCATGGAAGTTCATCGTTGTCTCGAACACAGTACATCAAGAGTAGGTCATCATCTTGAGTGCACCTCACTGCATCTCCTGCCTTACTCATGAAAAGAAGGTAGGACAGGAAACAGAGGGTGTGTGGGGGAGCAGAGGGGACAGAATGGCAGAGAAAAGTTAAAGGGGAGGGGAGGACAGGGGATCGAGCATGAGAGAGATCACGAGAGACAGAAGTGGAGGGAGAGGCTGAGAGAGAGGGAGGAAGGTGCGCCACAGGCCACAACGGCTCTCCCTCCCCACTCACATCCATGTGTCACCTCACTGTGTTCCAAAGAAGGCTACACATGCTCCCTGGAGATGTCAGAACACATATCTTGATGGTTGGCTTGGATTTGCATAGGTGCACTGTGGTCATTTTTTTCCAAACAAGATGATTCCCGATCCCGGCCTGGAATCTATGCATTTTTCATTTTAGGCCTTTATTTGTATACAGTAGGACAGCTGAAAACATGAAGGGGGAGAGAGAGGGGGAACTACATGCAGCATTTTCAGGTCTGAGTTGAACCCGCGGCCGCTGCCTCAAGGAGTAAACCTCTATATATGGGCGCATGTTCTACCAGGTGAGCTACACAGGCACCCCCGAATTTCATTTTAAATGGTTTTTATTTCTTTTTAAGATCCTCAAGACTCCGACTTTCACCTGAAATCAGTGTGTCAGTCGTGGCTTGTTGTTGCAAGGCTACTAGTTCAACATTTCCCAGTAGCAGTTGTGTAGCAACGATATTTTCAAAATCATGTAACGTTTTCAGTAGAAAGCTAAAGAATTTTTTATTTTTTTCCACACCAAGAAGTGGGGTAACGTGGCATCACAAGTTTTTTTTTTTTCTTCTTCTCTTCTCTGGAAGATTAAAAAGCTCAGAAATGATTGAAATGTTGCTCCACCACCTGCACAGATTCTGCACCGGCACCCTCCCATCTTATGATTCAGGAGAGAGAGAGAGAGAGAGAGACAGGCAGCTAACCTGTTCTGAAAGAAGCAGCAGCAGGTGGGGCAAGTCAGACACCAACCAGCCAATAAAAATTGCCATACCACTTAATAGAGTCACATAACATAGTAAAACTAAGACTTGCACATTTATTATCTTAAACAATGACCAAATACAGTGCATTAGTGAAGTGTACTTGCAGTGTATTTACATGCACACGAGTATACCCGTTATACAGTAACCAGGTTTTGGAGTATACCTGTGATGTTGCACATGTAAACACCATATCCTGTTTTCATAAACCTGGATATGCACTTATCCTGTTTTTTTTTGTTTTTTTAAAAGCCTGCCGGGTATGCTAGCCGGCGATGTCCGATAGAAAAACCAGGATGCTACGCCATGTCGCTTGACAACACCTTATCAGGTTGCTGATAAGACAGACACCAAACAGTGTTTATTCTCAGAATTAAACAGGTGAGATGTTACGGAATCAAGACACACCTGCTGCCAGATGTTCAGAATAAGAATGCATTTGTTTGATAAATGAACAGTAATGATTATAATGATAATGTATCTGTTAATTATATTACCCAACAGTAGATTGAATGCTTTAAGCTACTCTTTCTGAGTAGTTGTTGTAGTGTAGCTTGCTACTTTCGAGAAGAAGTGTACGGTAGTGTTTCTGTAGCTTCTTTCAATGAGGAGTTGCTTGGAGTTTTGCTAGCTGCAGTTGCTTCCCCAACACTGCTGGAAATACATTTACAGACAGAGAGCCATTTCATAGCTACCTTTAAACGTGACTTTATTCCAAACAAAATTCCTAAAATTGGACAACAATAATCAAATATAGTGAGCTTTCTTGACCCTACAAATGTTAGATTTCCACATAACTAGTTAAAGAAGTTGTAATGGAGGAGTAAGATTTATTTGTGCTTTCTTAGAAAACAACTAATTAGTGATAAACGTATCCCTCAATCACTGGCTCCTGTTACTTGGTAATAAATTATGTTTCAGTCACCGTTTTCCCATGGAAACCCCACTGTAATTTGACTTCATTAAATCTGTAATGTTATGGGAGAACGGGAAGCAGAGAGCTGAGTCTGCCTTGTGATTTCACCCTCCCGCTGCTCAAGAGAAAATGGGTTCTTTGATGTGCTTGAAAGAGGCAGGATTCCACATTTTCTTTATAAATTCTTTCACTTGTTATCTATCTCGCTTTAACCATTTGAAACTAAAGTCACCTCAAGCTGCACTTCGGGGATGACAAGCGCATGATTTGCGATTTATAATTGTTTGTTTCTCTCTTCCTGCGTCTATCTCTCAGCCCTCCTCCCTCCTCGCACAGTTCCATCCTGGGAGGCAGGTGCTTGGGTTATGGTTAGCGTTCTGCATTGTGGCCTCTGATGGGACTGGCGATGCATTATATTGTGAGCCAGATATTGCCGTCCCCTGGCTGCAGTCGGACGGGCAAATGGATAGTGCCTGTGCACCCTGCCCAGGGATAAAGAGAGAGACAACTCTCAAACGGCAGAACGAGGGATCAGCTAAGGCTCACATTTAACACCTGAAACCAACTAACCAACCGCAAAGTTGGTTTAAAAACATAACAACAGTAATCATCATCATCATCATTATAGTTTGATTGAATAGAAAAGAAAATACATCGGCAGCCAACCAGCTGGAAAATCGCACTCAAGTACTTATTCTGATGCTGAAAAAACACACGTCATTCTGTTCTGTAGCCAGTCATTTAATATTCTGTTTGACAAAGGCAGCCTCTTAAGCTGGCTTTGAAAGTGGATGGCAGCGTTGATCAGTGTCATTTGTTTCCATTTCAAAGAGCCATTACGGCAGTCTGACATGTTGTTTGGACGGCAGGTCCGCGCTCGTTGGCACAAAAAGTTTGATTTGGACGGACAAAAGCCAGCCAGTGGGGCGGCAGGGCAGCACAGTTTTTGTTTTATTTTATTTTAACACCTCGTGCATATTTAGGTCACACATGCTAAATGAAAACATGCAGCCAGCTGAACACACACATTTGCTCTGTTTGCGGTTCAATGATAAGAAGTGCTGCGCAAGTGAGAGAAGAGTTGCAGTCGTAGGCATACTATTGCTGTGAAATGGTAAAAAAAATAGTACTGTATGGTATTTTGATTTGATTCCAGTTATTTTACCCAATAGAGCATGACTAAATATGAAGTGTAATAATGAAGGGACAGGTAGCAGCGAGAATCAAGGTAATGAACTTGCATCAAGTGCTGAACTCAAGGAATTGAGATACTTGTATTTGCTGGAAATTCTCGCCTAAATCACCTTCATTTACCGGGGAAAATACCTGTAGGGACCCCTGAGTTTTAGCATTTGTGCGTTGTGTGTTTGTTTGCGTCTGACCTTCAAATGCTGTTGGAAAACTGGCCAAAACGTTTCATCTGCAGCCGTGTCTTCCAAGTAGTTTTTATGCTAAAATGGCAGCTTGCAAATCATCTGTGTGGCAAAATACTTTTCAGTGAGAACAAAGTGCAAATTCTGTAAACAAAAACTATACATGTGGTTTAAAAAGTGGCTTAATCAACCCTGCGTTCAACAGATAGAGCATCAAATGCATAAGATAGCTCCAATGTTACAACTAAAAGTCCAAGAGCAATACTCGCTTTTCCTTCCCTGCCGCTGCACGCAGTAATAATCATAGGTCAGCAGTGCGAAGATGGTCATACATACATGTATAATTCCTTGAATGTATTAAAATCCTTTAAAAGAATATGCTGAACATATCTTCTTCGTTATATATGTCAAAGATCAGCCCAGTGTCCTGGACGTGACATTTGTACTGGACGATTCAGCCCATCAAGAGTTAGTCAATGCAGGAAATAGTGTGCCCTATGTGTAGGGAGTCAGAATATAAAGGTGTGGAGGTCAGGGTCGAAGGTAAGCATGTAGCATGTCTGACTTTCATGCAGTAGATGAGAGTTGGCCTCCCGTCACAGAGCTGCAGTTAATGTTGCCTTTTTCATTAACTGTAACCACAATCTTTCCCTAACCTTTAAGGGATAGTTCGGATATTTTGAAGTTGGGTTGTTTTAGGTACTCCATTGTCAGTGTATTACCTGCAGTAGATGGCGGTCGGCACGCCCCCAGTTTGGAGAAGCAGGCAGGAGCACCGGCACAGAAGCTCAGCAATGGATCTGCTGTGGACGGGGGCAGCAGCTAAATATATTTAAGCCACTTGGGGAAAAAAAGGCCCACCTAAAAAAAAACTTAGCTTTAGTGGAATACTTTTACCGCTTTACCTTGCCATCAGACAGCCCTTTGCAATGGGGAACTAAGTCGTTATATCCATTCATGCTCTCCCCAAATCCACCAGACTCCTTTGACAAAAACAGTAGTTTTACCTCGCAGAACACAGGGGTTGCTGGTCTCATGCTGCCTCCATCCGTAAGTTTGTTTGTGTTATTGTGTGACTTTGGTGTTAGTTTGGATTAACTAAAGTCACACAAGTGTTCATCACTGACGTATAAAATGAGGATTAGAAATTCTTTAAGTTGTTACATTACCCATAGAGGCAGCCACATTTTTATTTTTAAAGGCCGGTTATTTCATGGATCCAGGATACTATGCATCCTGATAAAGTTCCCTTGGCCTTTGGAATTAAAATAGCCCCACATCATCACATAGCCTTCACCATACCTAGAGATTGGCATGGGGTACTTTCCATAAAATCATCCCTCAATGCAAATCAAACCAGCTGTTAGGCTAACTGAAATAAAACCATGCCAATATCTAGTTTTGGTGAAGGGTATGTGATGATGTGGGGCTATTTTAATTCCAAAGGCATATATATATATATATATATATATATATATATATACACACACACAAACCCGATTCAAAAAAGTTGGGACACTGTACAATTGTGAATAAAAACAGAATGCGATGATGTGGAAGTGTCAAATTTCAATATTTTATTCAGAATACAACATAGATGACATATCAAATGTTTAAACTGAGAAAATGTATCACTTTAAGGGAAAATTTAAAATTTCATGGCATCAACACATCTCAAAAAAGTTGGGACAAGGCCATGTTTACCACTGTGTGGCATCCCCTCTTCTTTTTATAACAGACTGCAAACGTCTGGGGACTGAGGAGACAAGTTGCTCAAGTTTATGAATAGGAATGTTGTCCCATTCTTGTCTAATACAGGCTTCTAGTTGCTCAACTGTCTTAGGTCTTCTTTGTCGCACCTTCCTCTTTATGATGCGCCAAATGTTTTCTATGGGTGAAAGATTTGGACTGCAGGCTGGCCATTTCAGTACCCGGATCCTTCTTCTATGCAGCCATGACATTGTGATTGATGCAGTATGTGGTCTGGCATTGTCATGTTGGAAAATGCAAGGTCTTCCCTGAAAGAGACGACGTCTGGATGGGAGCATATGTTGTTCTAGAACTTTGATATAACTGTCAGCATTGATGGTGCCTTTCCAGATGTGTAGGCTGCCCATGCCACACGCACTCATGCAACCCCATACCATCAGAGATGCAGGCTTCTGAACTGAGCGCTGATAACAACTTGGGTTGTCCTTGTCCTCTTTAGTCCCGATGACATGGCGTCCCAATTTTCCAAAATGAACTTCAAATTTTGATTCGTCTGACCACAGAACACTTTTCCACTTTGCCACAGTCCATTTTAAATGATCATTGGCCCAGAGAAAACGCCTGCGCTTCTGGATCCTGTTTAGATACGGCTTCTTTTTTGACCTATAGAGTTTTAGCCGGCAACGGCGAATGGCACGGTGGATTGTGTTCACCGACGGTGTTTTCTGGAAGTATTCCTGAGCCCATGTTGTGATTTCCATTACAGTATCATTCCTGTATGTGATGCAGTGCCGTCTGAGGGCCTGAAGATCACGGGCATCCAGTATGGTTTTCCGGCCTTGACCCTTACGCACAGAGATTGTTCCAGATTCTCTGAATCTTTGGATGATATTATGCACTGTAGACGATGATAACTTCAAACTCTTTGCAATTTTTCTCTGAGAAACTCCTTTCTGATATTGCTCCACTATTTTTCGCCGCAACATTGAGGGAATTGGTGATCCTCTCCCCATCTTGACTTCTGAGAGACACTGCCACTCTGAGAGGCTCTTTTTATACCCAGTCATGTTGCCAATTGACATAATGAATTGCAAATTGGTCCTCCAGCTGTTCCTTATCTGTACATTTAACTTTTCCGGCCTCTACCTACCTGCTACCTGTTCCAACTTTTTTGGAATGTGTAGCTCTCATGACATCCAAAATGAGCCAATATTTGGCATGACATTACAAAATGTCTCACTTTCAACATTCGATATGTTATCTATATTCTGTTGTGAATTAAATATAAGTTTATGAGATTTGTAAATTATTCCATTCCTTTTTTACTCACAATTTCTACAGTGTCCCAACTTTTTTGGAATCGGGTTTATATATATATATATATATATATATATATATATATATATATATATATATATATATATATATATATATATATATATATATATATATATATATATATATATGTATATATATATATATATATATATATGTATATATGTATGTATATATGTATATATGTATGTATATATATATATGTATATATGTATGTATGTATATATGTATATATATATATATATATATATGTATATATATGTATATGTATATATATATATATGTATATATATATATATATGTATATATATATATGTATATATATATATGTATATATATATATATATATATATATATATATATATATATATATATATATATATATATGTATATATATGTGTATATATATATATATATAAAAGGAACATCTAAATTTCACTGGAAGAAACACAAGGTCAAACGTTCAAAGATTCATCACGCTGATCTGGGTGACTTATCTGTCCAACTTTTCCGTGCAATTCAACAGGATGCAACTGCACTGCCAATCGCCAACAATTTTCAGCTTGTGTCTTATTCGTCTCCAGTTTTATACAGATCACAGCCATGCAAAAGCAGCTTTGGTCCGCTTTGTGTTTTCTGTGACAATCACAGCTTTCTCAGCCACCACATCATCAACACTGAGATTACAAAGCCGAAGCTGGCTTATACAGATATTTGTATCTGTCTGTGCGCTTGTGTGTGTACATGTGGCTTTCCAAAGAAAGGGCCCTGGCAGTGTCTGGGCTGGCCAGGTGTTATGGGGTGACGATGGACCTATTTTCCAACTGGCTGCACTTGTTAGAAGTCTGCCAGGCACACAAATGGCAGGGATTGATTTTGCTCAACCACAGTAAAAAGGAGGGCTGTGATTACAATGCATGCTGCAGCCAAACTTTAGCAACTTTCAAAGTCTCCTCTCCTTCATTCTGTCCCTCTCTCTTCTTCTCTTCCCTGCCCTAAATAAGCATTTTCATTTTCAGAAGAAAAACAATTATTTTCCTGCAGAAAAATAACTGCTGAAAAGAGAGGCAGCATTTTCTACTTTTGAGCACATTTCTGTCATTGTGGCTGACACAAAGTTCTGCACAAAAC